>NW_003101655.1:126546-170495 GCF_000003855.2 Blastomyces gilchristii SLH14081 | reverse complement strand
TTTACACACTGATGACAGCATCTCATGAGAGCTGTATAATGTGAGAAAGTCACAATTCTCAGTTATATATAAAAAGACTGAATTGCCAGAGTAAGTGTATATATATATATTATATAAAAGTAACACTCTTTAATAATACTTAGTCTCTAATATTATGAAAATATAGTCTCTCTATGAGATTTATTTTTATTAGAAGTTAGAGAATTTTATATTCTTTAAGATTATTTTCACATATCTTATCTGTAAAATTAATGAGAGAAATTATTAATTTCAGTATTTTATTCTTGATATAATTTAAATGATAGCAGAGTTAGACTGACTGTGATGGGCTGCGCTCGATCAATTATATAGACTATTCCGTTACACTTCACAGATTTCAATCACTTCATTCTCAAACATGTATGCTCTGATTCTCAGCCATTCTTGATCACTGATTCTCAGCCATTATGAACGTGTATAGATTCTTCCGCCCTGAAGCTTCACTGCATACATCATCACATACATGTATAAATATTCACTTCAATCACTGATTCTTGCACTTTCTCTTTCTTTTTCTTCTCTAATGTTTTTCTCTTTGTTATATAAGTTCTATTTATTATACTGATCTATTCAGTGTAGGCCTCTTACACTAGAAAAATGTTTATTGTCTTCTCATTAGAAACAATTATTTATTGAGAGATATCTGAACATGTAACAACATGTAAGAAAGAGAAACAATCAGTTAAAGTGAACACTGAGTTCTTAGATAGAAGCTTGCTCAGCAGTTGCCCTGGCCTCATAATAAGATCTTATAAAGAGAATGTCAGTGAAAGACCTGAGAGTTCTGACACTCAGATGTATGAGGTATTCATACAATTACACTTCTTCAAGATTTCACAGATATCATACACTCAATGAACAACATGTCTAATATCAATATAAAAGAACTCTTAAATGTGAGCATAGAAGTGATATCACAGTGACTCTGAGCAATATTGAAACTATAACAATAACAGATAGCTGACATGCATGCCACTCAACAGCTTCAATACAAAGAAATTCAATGATTAACTTAACAGAGAACTCATGCAACTTCAGCATCTACAAAAGCACTGAAAGAACACTTAGATGCTTCTGTATATTTTAATACTTCTGATCTCACTCTCTACTCATCATAAAGAATGGAAATGCTCACAAAACTGAGTGTAGATGAAGATGTCATCAGTTCATTAACTAATCAAGATTGATATATCAATGAACAGTTGAAGAATCATATAAAACAGAAGTTTCATTCATAAATGAAAGCATGTAAACTGGTATTACAAATATCTGATAACATCATCAAATATATTGATATTCTGTTTCAAGACACTGCTGTGTAACAGAAAGTATTAGATTGATTACAGAGTGTCTGATAGAGAAACACTTCTCTCACAACATTTCTCTCTGACTTTGACACTCAGATCTTAGAAGCAGGTGATCAATCTTGAGAGGATCAAATGAAGATCAGTATGCTTAAGAAGACATTGACCTTCAAACTCTTACAGACTCTTGTGAGTGTAAATAAAGACCTGACTTATGAAGACTTCTGCACACAGCTCTGAATATTGAATGACTGTCTTATCAAGCTCAAGAGTATACAGAACAGTGACAGAAGACATTACATCTCAGTCACTTATACACTCACACTGAAGAGGAGTAACAGCAATGATGCAGATGTTATGAACTGAATAGATTCAAATGTCTATACACAAGCAAGAGTTTCTGCTGTTTGAACAGGCTTTCAAGTCTCTGAGATCACTCTCAAAGAAGTCACTGATTGATGTCAATGTGAAGTATGTATCAACTGTAACTGATTGAGACACATTGCTTTCAACTGTCAATCGGCCTATGTGTCTTCTCAATCAAGAGAAAGATCAGCATCTGTCCATGCTAATCACATTGCAGTGAAGAAAGATTTGAAAGATAACTATAAGAATATCTCAATAAAACAGGGAAAAGATGAACTTCTGTTCAAATTCATAAACAGAAGCTTGAAGAGATTGAATAATAATAATTTGAAGAGAAAATGACAATGAATGCAATTCTTGTATCTACTGTGATTGATAACATGTATAATATAAAAGCTATGATAGACAGTGATCTATGCCACTATGCAATGATAAAATCTTCAGTCATAAGATATCATAATCTTCAGTGTATCTTCTTATCAAAACCTCAACTTCTCACAAAATTTGATGATTCAAAAGATGTTCACACTTGTTACATGATAAAACTGAATATAGATGTTGAAGAACATCAACATGAAGATGTCTATGTATATAAAGTTGATAATCTTGATTATAATCTTATGTTAGAACTTGCCTGACTATCTGAACAAGACATCTTATTGAATGCTTGAAACAGAAGCTTGATATTCTCTAACAATGATAGAATTCATGAAGATGATATTCACAAGACTATGAATCTTACACAGATCTCTGTCAACACTTATGAAATACTCTGAAAAAGAAGTCATCAAAACTGTTAACAAAATCACTGATAGTAAGATATATATCCATCTATTCGCAGCCTGGATGATATCAAGAAAGCTCTAGAGAAGTTATTCTGTACTATAATACAGATTCTCATATAAAATTTTCTTAATAATATCATGAATATCTAGATGTCTTCTGATAAGACAATATTATAAATTTACTCCTCTTACAAGATCTAGAGATAGATTACAGTATCAAGTTAGAGAAGCAGAATAATAAGAACTCTGAATCATCATAAGACTCTCTCTATAATATGTCTTGAGATAAACTTCTTCTTCTTCAGAAGATACTCAATGATCTGTTGAATAAGAGATTTATATATATTAGCAACTCTTCTGCTGCAGCTTCTATTCTCTTTGTAAAGAAATCAGATAAAGAACTCTCATTCTGTGTGAACTATCAAGATCTGAACAGATTGATAAAGAAAGATTATTATTTCTTATTCCTTATCAATGAAATCTTAGCATGTATCAGATAAGCTTAATAATTTATAAAGTTAGATGTTATTACTGTGTTTCATAAGATTTGTATTGCTGAAGAAGATGAATGACTCACTACATTTTAAACATGTTATAGTCTCTTTGAATGAGTAGTCATACTCTTTGAACTGACTAATATTCTCAGTATATTTCAGAAGTATATCAACTGAGCACTCTGAGACTTTCTTGATGAATTTGTATCTGCTTATCTAGATGACATTCTCATCTTCACTGATGAATTCAGAAAGAAATATCAAGAGTATGTACAAAGAGTATTACAATGACTATGAGAAGCAGAACTATCAATTGATATTAATAAGTGTGATTTCAAAGTGAAGAGTACTAAATACTTAGATTTCATCATAGAAGCTAATAAGAGAATTCAAATAAATTCTGAGAAGATCTCTGTCATTCTTGAATGAGAAGCTTCATACACTGTGAAAGATGTACAAAACTTCATTGAATTTACTAACTTCTATCAGTAATTTATATGAAACTTCTCAGATATTACAAGATCACTTACAGAGCTTATTAAGAAGAACTCAGTATTTTAATAATCAGTAGATGCTGAAGCTGCATTTATATAGATAAAGAAGATGTTCATTAATATCTCTCTACTGATAATATTCAATTCTGATTATAAGACAGTTGTTGAAGCTGATTTCTCTGACTATATCACAGAAGAAGCTATATTGTAATATAATGATGAAGATATCTTACAATCATATATCTTCATGTCTAAGAAACTGAGTTCTGCTGAATGCAATTACAAGATCTATGATAAGAAACTTCTTACAATTGTATACTATTTAGAAGAATGAGACTCTGAACTCTGAAGTGTCTCTGAATTTGAGATAATCATAGATTATAAGAATCTTAAATACTTCATAACTATCTGTAAACTCACTGAATAATAGATGTAATAATCTGAGTTTCTAAGGTGCTTTCATTTTACAATACACTATCACCTCAGCAGCTAGAACTTGATGACAGATGCACTTTCATGGTGAGAATAAGATATGCTGTCTGATATAACAGACATGTGCTGAATGAATTGAGAACACTGACTCTTGAATCTGAAGATATTAGTTGATCATGATGAGATCACTCATGACACTATACACACTGCTCTGATTAGAACATCTTCTCTCTGAACTGACACTGATATCCTCACTTCTTCTACACTGAATGAACTGTGACATACAGCAGCTCAGACTGATGAACTTCTTCAAATCCTCATCAAAGCAGTATAATAAGAAGTGTCTCAATTCTCTTCAGAATTATATATAAGAACTGACATCTCAAAATGTTCAATAGATGACAGTAATGCTCTGCAATTTCATGAATAATACTGAGTCTCTTACTTTGAACTCTTACACACTCAGATAATGCAAGAGATGCATGATTTGTATATAATCAGTTATTCAGACTGTGAATAACTATACTGAATAATCTCTCAAGAATTCTACTGACCTGAGATATCAAATAGTATCAGATATTTTGTCTGAAACTGCAACTGTTATTCTTCTGTCATCTTGTGAAAGAACTGTAGAAAAGGTCTGCTAAAACTGCTTGATATCTCTGATAGAATCTGATAAGATGTGATAATTGACTTCACTGTTAATCTCTCTGAGAGTAAGAATTGTAGAAACATCCTGATCATTGTGAATTGATTAAGCAAAGATGTAATATTGAAATCTTGTAACAAGATAAATGCTGAACAAGTTACTGAAGCTTTTCTACAGAGCCTATTCTATTAAATGCATGAATTGCTGAGATCTATAGTATTGAATTGAGATCATCAATTTGTGAGTGCTCTCTGAACACAGATCTGTCAAGTTCTCAAGATTATACACTGTCTGTCAACTGTCTATCATCTCAAGATCAATGATGTATCAGAACAGATAATTCAGACTGTGAAGAATTATCTTTGTAAGTTCTATAATCACTTACAAGATGATTGACATAATCTTCTTCTACATGCAGAGATCACTATCAATGATTGAGATGCTATTTCAACAGATGTAAGCTCATTCTTTCTTACACACAGTTATTATATAGAGGTGTTAGATCTTCTAAAGATTATACAGTTTATATCAAACTCTCACAGTTCAATACAGATTGCTGATAATATAGTGATAAAACTCTGAGATGCCTGTGACTGAGCAGAAGCCTTCATGACAAGCACTAAACAAGATCAAGAAGATCAAGTCAATATCTGATGAGATCTCACAGAGCAGTATAAGATAGAGATCTTGTATAATTCAATCTCAAGAATATACAGACTACACACTCATCTCATACATTGAACTATCATCATATAAAATACACAGTGACAGAGGTTCTAGACAGTCACAACTACTGTCTTGATACTTCATTAGAAATTCATGATGTGTTTTACATGAGCTTGCTCTGTCACACTGTCATCAATCTGTTCTCTTCTCAACTGACTTCTGACTGACAACTGTCAGAGATCATAGAAGAAGATAACAAACTTGAATAAGAGATTGAGAATATCCTTGATGAGAGACCCCGCGGTCACAGCTGATAATATCTTGTAAAATGAGTCAAGTATGATCACTCAATCTGAACTCTGAGTTCTGCATTATCTGAAACAGTAGTCCTTGATCAATGAGAACTGCTTCTGAAAAGAAGAGACTAATGTGACAGGCTGCACCTGATCAATCATATAGACTATTCTGTTACACTTCACAGATTTCAACTACTTCATTCTTGAATATATACACTTTGATTCTCAGTCATTCTCAATCACTGATCCTCAGCTGCTATGAACATATATGAATTCTTTCACTCTGAAGCTTCACTGCATACATTACTACATACATGTATAAATATTCACTTCAATCACTGATTCTCATACTTTCTCTTTCTTTTCCTTCTCTAATGTTTTTCTCTTTGTTATATAAGTCCTATTTATTATACCGATCTATTCGGCGTAGGCCTCTTACACTGACCATGTGACCGTGTCTGAGACCAGGACCAGAATATTTGATGATCTTATTATCAATTCAACTGATCTCATTACACTGTTTTAACATTAGATAGTAGTCTCATACTGTCTCAGTAAGACTTACTATCTACTCTGATCACATTTTTCAAATAAGATTATGATTTCTACTTCTCAATTTAAATTATTTTTATTGCTTTAAATAACTTTAAATCTCATTTAAGTGTTATCAAAAAGTGTTACTTTTTAAAAAATTAAAAATAGTCTAAAAAAAACCTTAAAATGTCTAAAAATAGTAACTTTATGCTAAGAATGAGACTAAATGAAATTAAATGAGATCACTTTCTTAATTTTTCTAAGTCATGATCTCATTTTGAGATCTGATATATAGTCACTTTATATGTTTTTTTAATAATTAATCTCAGCGGGATTCATGCTAAGAAATGTATGAGATCAGATCAAATGAGATTAAATGTGAAATTCATGATTCTAGCAGTCAGTCTAAGCAGAGTTCACTCTGATCACACTTTTTAAGTGTATATTTTCTAATTATTTACATTTATACAGATATATACAGATTATTTATTAAATAATATTAAAGTAATAACTTATTAAAGCTGTGTTACTCTCATTATAAGAAATATATAATATATAATAAATGTTATAAAAATTCTGAGAAGTGAGTATTTTAAAGATACTGTAAGTCTATAATTCAATTTTTTTTCTTTCTTCTTTGTTTTTCTTTTCTTTTTTTCTCGTTGTGATTTTTTCATGTTTTTGTTGTATTTTTTGTTTTTTTTTTTTTTTTTTGTTTTTTGTTTTTATTTTTCATTTTTTCTAGAATTTAAATTATATGAATTATAATTTGTGTTCAGAAATGTAATAATATTTAATAATACTCTTTATTAAATTTTCAATAAATAAGTACTATATTATAATATTATATAAGTGAGAAATGATTTCATAGTCTTATTTAATATTATTATTAATAATGAGATCAGAATAAAACTGTGATTAAGAATTTAAATATATTCTTTATCTGAAACTAAATTTTTATTTGAAAAGTGAATCTGAAATCTTCAATATTTAAAATAAAGTGATGTCACACTCCCGGCCGCATCAAGGCTCTGTTGCGGTTTCACACAGCTCATTACTTTCATGCAGATGATTTCATCTCATCTGAACCGGTTTTCAACCACTCTATGACATCATTTGAATATATCATAGAAAGATCTAATTGATGAATATAAGAACCTCACTTCTATACAAGGTCAGCAGATTACTCTTTCTTGACAGTGAGATGTCACTGAGGTATCACTTCAGCTATTCTTACTCATGAAATGAGAGAAGAGTATCTGCTCATTATCTATATAAAATAGCTAGATACTGACTCTTCATCAAAGAAGTCAGTGATTTATTTTTCTTCTACTGAAATATATATAAGAGTTACTGTGTTTCTCATACACTCTTCTTAGTATACTAAGTACTATATCTGTGATATTCTCATAATAACTCTGTAGTCTATAAGCTCACTATTCAAGCAAGATAGTCAAGCTCACTTATATAACTTCTCAACAACTATCTCTACATAACACTGTTAACTAGTCACTACTTCAGTTCTATTATATTACAATTTAAATTGCTTAATCTGATTACAAGTTTGAATCAGTCAAGCTTTATTAACAGATCAATATGATCTCACACACTCATGCTGAGACTGACTTAATCTCACTCTCTGAAAGAAACTTCACATCATTCTCTAGAGTGTGTACATCTCTATCTCAGCAGGAATCTGAGATTTCTGAACCTGCTGCACATTTTGACATGAGCTCTTGAATTACTCTGTCACTGTCACAGCCTCTACACACCTATATTTATCATGAAGATAAAGAGATTAAGATCAGAGAATCTCTGAGATATAAGAGAAATATATTATCTGAATTTCATAGCTTTATCTATATTCTTGAACAGAAATTCTGCCTTAATCTGAGCTAGTATAATACTTATAAGATATAAGTAATATACACTGTCAACCTTCTTGAAGACATCTCTGTGACTACTTGAGCTATTAAGAAGAGAAAGCTTGAGCATACTGATACTATAATAACTTAGAAAGAATTCAAGAACTTTCTACTAAACTAAATTGAAGATCACTGTAACTATAGCTTTATAACAGTGCAGTGATTCAACTCATTATATCAATGAGATAATAAGAATTCTTTCAATTTTAATACAAGATTTGAAGAATATTGAGAGGAATTGACTGATAATTTGAATCAATTAAAGATACAGCTTTATCTTACAAAGCTGACTCACAAGATATAGATAATAATATCACAGTATCAGAGTTCATCAATCAATTACACTAAGCTTGTTAACTTGACTTTTCAGATCTATTTGAATAATTAATACTCTGAGAAAAAGACTAATAAGACTCTTTCTAAGTAATTAATAATAAGATCTAAACAGCACTGTGACAGCTTCAGTGCAGAGAAAATAAAGAAGAATTTCAAGTATTCTGATTCTTCACTCACTGTGAAGAAATATTAAAAAAGATTTAATAAAGATCTCTGTTTTAACTGCAGAGCTGATAATTACTATACTAGTAATTATAAGAAGCTGAAGAAGAGAAGAAACTGAGAAGATATCTTCTCAAAGTTGACTTCTCTTCTGATAAATATATCTGTGAAAGATAAAGAAGAGAAAGAAATAAAGAATTGATAATTCTTATATCTTCAAGTTCATGTTATGATCACAATGTATACTCTGAATGAGGAGATATCAGTGAGATGTCTACTCAACTCTGAAGTGAATATTAACTTCATATTCTATTTCTTTTCTTTAATGAAGAATTGAAAGAAGATAGATCTGTCAAATCATGTGAAATTTACTAATGAAATAAAGTGTCACTGTTTTAGCATAATTCAAGTGAAGTGTGTAATCATAGACTCAGAAGAAATCTTTAAGAAGAGCAGTCTGCTTCTTCATATTATTAATATCATAGATGAGAATGTTGTTCTAGATCTTCTGTAATTGAGAGAAAACAATTCTCTTATTGACTGAGTTATTCAGACATGATGATATTATCTCACTAATGAAAAGACAGTGATAGAGAAATCTGAAGAGTTTCATCAGAAGAATCTTGAGAAAAAGATAGAGTTGATATACTATATAGCAGATGACTGAGACTTGAGAATAGATGAAGAAGTCATCATTCTCACTACAAGATTAACAGCAGTATTTATTATTGAAGATGAATAAACACAATATCTCTTTATAGATTATAAGAATGTCTTTTTAGAAAGAGAAGTAACAAAGTTTCCTGATATCAAGATATAATATAAGATTTATCTTGAAGACAGTGTAATGATACTTTACAGATCTCTTTATAACTTGTCTGTAAAGAAATTAAATGTTCTGTGCAAATATCTTGAGAAAGTGTAATCAAAGAACTGAATATATTCATCAAAGAGTCTGACAGAGATGTCTATACTCTTTATACTCAAGAAGAATAATAGACTACATCTATGTATAGACTACAGAGATCTCAATAAGATGACAGTTAAGAATTACTATTTATTATTATTAATTGATGAGATGATCAACTGATTATCTGAAGCAAAGATATTCTTAAAGATTAATATACAGAATATCTATCATAGAATCAGAGTTAACAAAGATGATATTTGAAAAACAGCTTTTCATATCAAGTACAGCAATTTTGAATATCTTGTTTTATCTTTTAATCTTTGTAATACTTCAGTTATCTTTCAGATCTATATAAATGAGATACTACAGAGTCTTGTTAACATCTTCTGTATAGTATACTTAAACAATATTCTAATATTCTCAAAAACAGAGAAAGAACATAATACTCATATTTAAGAAGTGTTGAGTTGCTTAAGACAGTATTAACTCTATATAAACACTGAAAAATGCTCATTCTACATGCAGAAGATTGATTTCTTAGATTATATTATTGAGATGAACAGTATTTCAATGAATAGAAGCTGAGTCTTTATTATTGAGAACTGGCTGATATCACAGATGTATCATGAGATGCAGATATTTCTAGAATTTGTGAATTTCTACAGATGATTCATCTATACATATTCATGAATTACTGCTCTTCTTACAGATATGTTAAAGAGAAGTGTGAAAGACAGAAAAATAAGACTGTTTATTCTCACTCAAGATACTGTGCAGATGTTTATAGAATTAAAATAAGCTTTTACAGATATTACAATGCTGAATCACTTTAACTCTGACTTACTCAGTCAGTGTGAGACTGATATATTCAGAAATGAAATCTATGAAATCTTTTCACAGTTGACACTGAAGACTTTTCAATATTGAAAGAATCAGAGAATAATAAATTCTGAAAATACAGACAATGAAATGTCTGTGAGAGAAGACTTTTTTACAGAGTCTATAAGATACTGTAAATAGAGATCAGTAACCTTCTTCTTCAAGAAGTTATCACTTATACAGAGAAGATATGATACTCATAATCAAGAGATGTTAATAATTATCAAATTCTTTAAGATCTGATAACATTATTTTCAGAATAGTAAGTACTCAGTGTAAGTTCTCACTGATCATGCAAATCTGCATTACTTCTTGATAACAAAGAGCTTGATAGAATATTAAGCCAGATGAATAAAGCTGCTTTCAGAGTATAATTTCTATATCTGATACTGTTCAGATCAGCTTAATCTCACTGATACACTGTCTAGACAGTCTGATTATAATATTATTAATATGAAGAAGAATTCTATAAAAGAATCTCTATCATCACTGTAGAAGAAGCTGACTGCAGAGAATTAAAGTTCTCTGAAGCTCAGAAACAGCACTGGTAAGACAGCTGTGTGACTCAGTATAGAAGATGAAAGAAAACTCAGATCTCTGCAGAGAACTGACACTGAAGATCATGATCTTCTTATATCATATCTTACTATTATTGAATTGATAAAGAATGAAACAATCTATAATCTTTCAATCTGACTACTTTTAAAATTTATTGATAAGTTATAAAAGAGATATATCTCTACTGCAGCTTGAATTCAGAAGTTGAAGAAGAAAGAATTCAGTTTAAACTTAAAAGAGACAGACTCTGAGTGAGACAGTACTGCTAAGAAATCAAGTCACTGATAACTAGAAGAATGTGAACTTCTACTACTGAATGATTCAGTCTTTATCTCTTATAGCAGAGCAGTGTGTCAGAAGTTATTGAGAATTCATTATAATAATTCTTATACAGAACATTTCAGATTAGAGAAGACTGAGAAGCTTCTAAAATATAAATATATTTAAGACAAGCTTCAGACAGATGTCAAAGAGTATATTAAAACTTATAATATCTGTCAAAGAATAAAGATTCTGCAGTATAAGTAATACAGTGAGTTGATATTACTGTCTGTTTCAAAGAACTCATGATAGAATCTATTAATGAATTTCATAGTTGATCTGCTGAAGTTAACAAGAGTCAAAGAATATAACTCAATTTTGATTATTATTAACTGCTTTATAAAGATAATTAAATATATTTCTACTTATAGAAAGATTGAAGTCTCTGAATTAACTGATCTATTGTTAGATATCATCATTTGTAATCACAGTGCTCTGAAATCATTGATAATAGATTGAGAATCTCTCTTCATCAGTAAATACTGATTGGCTTTTTACTATTATTTTATAATAGAATGTCTTCTCAGTACTGCATTTCATCTGTAGACAGATGATCAGACTGAATATCAGAATCAGATATTAGAATAGCATCTTTGAGTGTTCTATTCATATTATCAGAATGATTGACTTAAACATCTTCTAATCACTGAATTTGTATATAATAATGTAAAGAATGTAATTTAAAAAGTATCTTCTTTCTATACTTATTATGAATATAATTCTTTATTACTCAGTGACATTGCAGATAATATTTCAAAGAAAAGAATAGACAGTCAGAATATTAAATAGATACAGAGAATAGAGTATCTCTCAGTATCAGAAGTAAAAGTAAGATTGAAACTTTTAAATAAAATTCATAAGAAGATGATGAAAAGTATTCATCATATTCAGAAGTAGTAGATAAAATATCATAATTAAAAACATCTTTCAATGAAGTTCTTGATAGAGAATTAAGTACTACTTTCAGCAAAGAATATCAAGATAATGAGACTGTATAAGAAGCTCAGTGAGTGATAACTAGAATCTTTCTCAGTAATAAGAGTGATGAGTAAGCAGACATATGAGTTAAAATTACTCTCAGAATTAAAATCAATTCATTCTATTTTTCATATTTTCTATTTAAAGCTCTATAAATAATATCTCAGAGCAGAGCTGTCTCAGCTGAATAATATTGAGATTGAGAGTGATACTGAATATCTTATGAAGAAAATATTGAATAAGTGAATATATTATAACAAGCTTTAATATCTTATTAAATAAGAAGATTATTTATTATTAGAGAATTTATAAGAATTGCTTAAGTATTTGAAAAATACTGAGAAAGAGATTGTAAGCTATGAGACAGCTAGTAGAGACTGCTCTGTTACATATCAGAGATATTAAGTAAGAAATGCTGCTTAAGACTTCTCATTTTTCTCAAAGAGTTTTTTAGAGATAATCTTATAATGATGAGCTGATATCTTATGAACTCTGTAGCACTCTTCTTCTATTTTCTCTCAAAGAGTTTTTAGAAGTTTAATGAGATTACACAAGTGTAAAATTCCTGAAGCAGTTAATAAGAAAAGACAGAGATATTTGAAATTAATAAAGATTAATATTATTGATTCACAGATTACTACTATTCTAATAAGGCTGTAGCTCACTGAAAAAGTAAAAAGAAGAAATCTCAGAGTCTACTCATTAATAATCATACTCTTATCAAACTCATTCTTCACTATTAAAGTCTTCAGTACTGATATCTTTATCTGCTGAGAAGTTAATACTGCAGTATTATAGAGAAGTATACTGTAGAAGAGTATAAAAGATACTGAAAGTATTAACTTATTAACTTATAAAGTATCTCAGTCATCTGCTTTAACTGAAGTGAGATTCTCTTTAATCAGTGATTAATCTTTACAGTACTTTCAACAGCAGCACTGACTGACTTCTTCTTAAAATCAGTCATTCTGAGATGTTTTTTTATCTCAGAGATTCATGCTTTTATCTTCTTTTATAGATGAGTAAGAGAGATCTCTTCAGTCTTGACAGAATTCATTAATACTTAAAGCTCTGAGATTCTCACTCTGTACTACTTAAGCATCTGAGCTTTTTATCAGAGCTGATATGATGTCTTTCTGTGAGATAATACTTACAGAGAGACAGAAGTTATTGTTACAGATGCAACAGAAACAATGAGAGTGAGAGAAGAAATAGATATATAAAATTCTCTTCTTCTTCAGCTGCTTAGTGCAGCACAGACATGTGATGATACTGATCAGAGATCACATCAGAGCCTTCTCACAGAGAGAAGACAAAGAAACTGTGAGACTCTGTGAACTCAACTCAGCAGCATTTTGAGCAGGGCTTAGATATGCTATGAGAGAGAAACTACAGATTGAGCTTCTCAGAGCTGCTATTTCTGAAATCAAGCTCTCTCTGAGATTCTCTTTGAATGATTACACAGGGTCATACATCACTGTGTTGACTGAGAGAGGAAATAGCATCATGATAGTGATAAGAGAGACAGAGAAAGAACTGAACACAGACAAACTGACTGATAGAAGAGATGATATCTCACTGCAAGATGCAGCTACTATCACCACAGCTGTAAGAGATGCAGAAGAAGAAGATGTGATAATGAGAGCAGTGCTTCTGCAGCTTATTAACACCACTGTCTCTGTCTTTAATCTGACTTTCTTGACAGTCACAGAGACCACAGCTGCATCACAAAGACATTTAATCACTAGAAAACATCAGAATAAGTCCTTTATTATCTTTCAAGAATAATACTCTTGTACACTCACTGTTGCAATTGAGAGAGAGAGAAGAAAAATATATTATAAGAGAGAAGAATCTTTTTAAAAAATTCTATTACTACTGTTAGCTTTATCTCTAAAATATATCACTTTTGCAGAGAATTTCATATATAGAACAGAATATAATGAGAGATCTGTAAGTCACTTATTAACTATATTTTTCACATTTTAAATCAATATATAAGAAACTTACTTATCATGCATTTGATCTGAACAGAGATGAGAAAGAAAGATCTATACAATCAGCAGAAAAACTCATCTATTTCTTTATATCATGTGCAGCACATGTGCTGTCAATTGATTGATAACTGTTATTATATAATAAAGATAACTTCTAATCTGATAATTTTGAGAGTATCAGAACTATACTCTTAAAGAGAAGAGCATTATCACACTCTCAGTCATGTCAAGACTCTGTTGTGATTTCATACAGCTTATTGCTTTCATGCAGATGATTTCATTCTGTCTGAACTGATTTTTAACCACTCTATGATATTATTCAGATATATCATTGAAAGATCTGATTAATGAATATAAGAATTCTGCTTCTATATGAGATCAGCAGATTACTCTTCTTTGACAGTAAGATGTCACTGAGGTATCACTCTGGCTATTCTCACTCATGAAATGAGAGAAGAGTATTCACTCATTATCTATATAGAATAGCTAGATACTGGCTTCTTATCAAAAAAGTCAGTGATTCATTTTTCTTCTACTGAAATATATATGAGAGTTACTATGTTTCTCATACAATCTTCTTAGTATACTAAGTATCATATCTGTGATATTCTTGCAATAACTCTGTAGCCTACAAGCTTGTTATTCAAGCAAGATAGTTAAGCTCACTTATACAGCTTCTCAACAACTACCTCTACATGACGTCACTGACTAGCCACTGCTTCGGTTCCGCCATGTTACAAGTGATTTGAGATCAATGTAATAAATATAAATTATGATTAGAAGTAATACTTTTAGATAATATAATAACTATAAAGTTTAATTCTGATATCAGATATAATTAGACTAACTGTGTAATTATATCTGAGATCAGAATCAGAATATTTAATAGTCTTATTATTAATTTTATTAATTTTATTATACAGTTTTAAGATTAAATAGTAGTCTTATACTATCTCAGTGAGACTTACTATCTACTCTTATTATATTTTTCAAATGAGATTATGATTTTCACTTCTCAGTTTAAATTCATTTTATTGCTTTAAATGACTTTAAATCTCATTTAAGTGTTATCAAAAATTGTTACTTTTAAAAAAATTAAAAATAGTCTAAAAAAACCTTAAAATGTCTAAAAATAGTAACTTTATGCTAAGAATAGAACTAAATAAAATTAAATAAAATCACTTTCTTATTTTTTCTAAGTCATGATCTCATTTTAAGATCTGATAAATAGTCACTTTACATGTTTTTTTAATCATTAGTCTCAGTGGGATTCACACTAAGAAATGTATAAAACCAGATTAAATAAGACTAAATATGAAATTCATAATCTTAGTGATCAGTCTAGATATGATCACACAGCTAGTCTAACTGTGAATAAGTGACAGTAAATGAAAATTGAAAAAGTACTAAAACAGAAGATAAAAAAGTCAAGACTAATAAGTTTTTTATTAAAAGATAATAAATTTTTGATAACATTTCTGTTTTTTAATTGATTAGTAAATTATTATTATTATTATTCTTTCATTATAGATGTATGCAGTCAAAGACTATAATATTTACCTGAGAACTTGTAGTTTTCAGAGTTTTTCTAGTATCTGTAAGACTAATTATTATACATTTATCAATTTCAGATATGCAAAATTAGAGAATTTCAGCTTATAATATGTAAGAATAAGTGCTCGCAGGCGATTATTCAGGTGTTTGCAGCTTGACGTGATATGTACTGTTAACTACTAGAAGTATTCATGATAGAAAGATAAAATGTAGAGATTAAATGTATATTAGCATTTAAGCTGAGTTGTGAATAGTATTTGTGAACTTCAGTCTATATAGTTGTATGTAGCCAAGAGCTGCTAACTCTATTAATTACATAAGAGATAGAAATAGAGGTAAAGAATTCATGAGAAGTGAGATTTCTTATATATCTCTTCCTCTCTAAGACTTTGTCTGTGAAGTCTTTCACTGAGTGACATCATAGAATCAGCTCAGCACTGCAGTGATACTCACTAAAAACTCTTTATATCTATAAAAAAAACCTCAGTGAGAAAAAATCCCTTATTATTATAAAGAAAAAAGAGTCTGTCACTTAGTTTCTTATTCTGTAAGATTCTTTGTAGTCTACAGATTCTTCTCTGACTATCACACAGATTTATCTTATATCTTTCATATAGAAGAGTTTCAGTTAACTCTCAATCACTTTTATAAGATTCTTATGTAATTATTATACAGATTCATCTTACAGATGAATCACTCTCTGTGAGATTATTCTCATTAAAGAGAAGTATTTGTGAGTTAATCTTTCACTCATTCTCATAAATCATTGTTCTTTGACACTGTAGAATTGTGAGGAATTTTTCATTCTTTCATTAACTCTGTAGAATTGTAGAATCAAGATATCTGCAGTCTGTAATCACTCTTTGTAGTTATATAGAAAGATTTAGATCTGTAATTCATAATCACTCTTTGTTTACTAGAGTGATATGACTGTTTTATGAGATTATTCACAGTGTAAGTAAATCTCTCTAGAGTAGTATAAATATTTCAGATCTGTTTATAAAATCTTATCTTCTTTTCTCTTTTTCTGTAACAGCTTTCATTCTTATAAACTGTGAGTATCTTCATTCATTTGTGAAGTATTTTCACTTAGATAATAGAGAGAGAGTATTTCTAACAATATCTGTATATTAATTCAAGAACTTTTCAAGAATAAAAATTTTTTCAATTTCAATATCTTTGTAAATAATGTCTGACTGCTGCTGAGCTTTTTATGAGTATTCTCACAACTTCTCTGATTACTTTTTATCAGCTGATAAAGCAGAGATGTCGCTGTTCATAGACTGACCGTGTGACCGTGTCTGAGACCAGAACCAGATTTTTTGATAGTCTCATTACCAATTCAACTGATCTCATTACACGGTTTTAACATTAGATAGTAACCGTGCCATGCTTACTCACTCTCTGTAGTGAGTGCGCCACAGTGTACAGAAAACCACACTGTAAAGAAAATATTTTCAATATCTTCATTCTTCATCTTCAAATAATCATCATTAATTATAACCATGTCTAAATCTTCTAATTACACTGAGAAGCAGTTGTAAAGAGCTGTTGATATATACAAAAGCAATTCAAAATTAAAAATCACATCTCTGTCGCGAGAATTCAAAGTCTCATATGCCACCTTGTATGGGAGAATCAATGAGAAGAAATCAAGAACTATGAGGGTTTCACTGAATCAAGCATTGAATGACAGCCAGGAAGAGGCAATTAAGATATGAATTCATCAATTGAACATTAATTTTTACTCACTTATCATCAAGCATATTGAAGCTGCTGTGAACCGCATGTTGAGACAGCATTATACAGATTTAGAGACTGCACCTCTCACAGTAAGCAAGATGTGAATATATTGATTTATCAAACACCTATCAGATTACAAATGAGTCAAGCAAAAACCCATGAATTCAAAACAAGTGTCTTATGAGAATATAAGCTTCATTATCAACTGATTTGATTAATATGAAGCTGTCTTCAATTAATATCAATTTTTTCACTGTGATATCTACAACTTTGATGAGATTGAATTTCAAGAAGAAGAAGAACACAGACAGTGGGTTATAACTGTCTTTAAAGACATGAATTCCATCATACAGTCATCATACTCCTGCAGGTTAATAACAGTGATGAAGTATGTTAGTGCAGATGACACAGTATTGAATTCATTGATTATAATGAAATCAAAGGTTCATCTAGAGGATTGATATACACACTTCAACTTATCTGACAACTACACCATCACTGCATCCAAGTCTGACTTTACAAATGATGAGATTGAATTTGAATGAATCAAGCAGTTCAATAAGATGATAAAAAAGCATCAAATGAGCAGTCATTGACTGCTATTAATGAATAATCATGATTCTCATCTCATAGAAGAATTCATTCAATACTGCAACCTCTATAAGATTATTCTGTTCAGATTCTCATCTCATATAAGTTATATTCTACAACCTCTTAATAATGTATCTTTTCAGCAGTATAAGCATTATCATATAAAGGCAGTTAATGAGGCTGCCTGCTATGAATATGAGCAGTATGATGACAGACAATTCCTTGCTAATCTGAAGAGCATTCAACTGCAAGCATTCAAACCTGGCACTGTGAGAGCTGGCTTTGCTGACTGTGAAATGTATCCAGTTAATCGCGATATAATTCTCAATTGATTGAGACCTCTTACCATTGATGATGCCCCGGATCTCAACATATATAATGATGATGATGATGTATATGATCACTTTACCCCACCACCTGCAGATCAACTGTCAACTGTCTTCTTACAATTAATCTTCTCAGAGACAGTTGCAAAACTACATCACCAAATCAATGCAGCAGTCAAGGCCTTAGAAGATGTGAAGAATACTCTTACACCTGGTTTGACAAGACAGTTGAACAAGATCTTCAAGAGTAGTATGGTCTAGGCGGAATTGAACATGCACTGTGAGAGTGAACTTGCAGATCATTATTGAGTAAATAGATGTCAGGTCATCAAATCCTCCTGCAGGCAGGTGCAAGTAGGTGAAGTCCTCACTATTAAGAATGCCAATTGCAAGATTGTGACCTGTAGAGCAGATGAGATGAAAAAGACATTCAATAAGACTCTTTGATTGATTGGAATCAAATCTACAAAATCTACAGCCACTCAACCACAATAAGATAATTCTATAGAATCTCAACTTACAGTGGATTCTACACCTTCTAATGAGTATATAGATAATCTTTATGTTATAGATAGATGTGATGATGATTATTAATTAATTTTTGAAGATTACTATATTCAAAATATTTTCTTTACAGTGTGGTTTTCTGTACACTGTGGCACACTCACTACAGAGAGTGAGTAAGCATAGCACGGTTAGTCTCATACTGTCCCAGTGAAACTTACTGTCTACTCTTGTCACATTTTTCAAATGAGACCATGATTTTCACTTCTCAATGTAAATTATTTTTATTGCTTTAAATGACTTTAAATCTCATTTGAGTGTTACCAAAAAGCATTACTTTTTAAAAAATTAAAAATAGTCTAAAAAAAACCTTAAAATGTCTAAAAATAGTAACTTTATACCAAGAATGAAACTAAATGAGATCAAATGAGATCACTTTCTCATTTTTTTCAAGTCATGGTTTCATTTTAAGATCTGATATATAGTCACTTTGCATGTTTTTTTAATGGCTAGTCCCAGCGGGATTCATGCCAAGAAATGTATAGAATCAGACCAAATGAGATCAAATGTGAAATTCATGGTTTCAGCGGCCAGTCTAACTGTTCATAACAGCATCTTCATTTCTCTCAGCTCTGTCATCACACCTGATCTTCAGATCAGCAGTCAATCTCATGTCTGTCTCAGATCAGTTCCTGACTTTAAGCAGTATAGTTCTGCTCTTTGCTATAAGTCTTTCTATAAGTAATTTCTTACAGACTCTAGCTGATAGTTCTTACAAAGCTCTCAGTGTTATCAGTGTCTTCTGCAGCTCTACAGACCTATGATTAGACTGACTGTGTGACCGTGTCTGAGACCAGGACCAGATTTTTTGATAGTCTCATTACCAATTTGACTGATCCCATTACACGGTTTTAACATTAGATAGTAGTCTCATACTGTCCCAGTGAAACTTACTGTCTACTCTTGTCACATTTTTCAAATGAGACCATGATTTTCACTTCTCAATTTAAATTATTTTTATTGTTTTAAATGACTTTAAATCTCATTTGAGTGTTACTAAAAAGCGTTACTTTTTAAAAAATTAAAAATAGTCTAAAAAAAACCTTAAAATGTCTAAAAATAGTAACTTTATGCCAAGAATGGAACTAAATGGGACCAAATAAGACCACTTTCTCATTTTTTTCAAGTCATGATTTCATTTTAAGATCTGATATATAGTCACTTTACATGTATTTTTGATGGCTAGTCTCAGCAGAATTCATGCCAAGAAATGTATGAGATCAGATCAAATGAGATCAAACGTGAAATTCATGATCCCGGTGATCAGTCTATCTATAATCATTCTCTTTCTGCCTGTATAATCTCTGATCAGATATATGTAAATATGTCTAGATTCTCTATCAATGATTCTCACACTGCAGCACATTTTCACAACTTCATTATCAATAAGAGATGAGTTCTCAGATACCTGCAAAGTCCAGGTAATTAAGATAATGTAAATGTCATGAATTTGTAATAAGAGTTAATCTGAGCAGATGAGCTCTCTCTCTATATCTCAATTGTTTCTGAGCTGAATACTTTAGCATAACTGAGAGAGTGAACTCAGCTTTGTAAGAAGTATCTAATCATATATGTAGACAGTCAGCTTTTAAAACTCTGCTATAACTGCATATATTCTGATGTCTGACTTCTCTGAAGTCTGTGCATTTTCAGTGATCTTTATATCAAATGTAACAATTATCTATACTACAGATATAATACTCTCTACTTCTTTGAAGAGAGAAATTGATAGTTATAAGAAGATTAAATGTCACAGATATTAAGAATATAAGTGTGAGTTTTCTTTATTTTTTCTTTATTAATCTCTAAATTGTGTTCATAGTTCTGTTTCTGTTTTCTTGTTTTTTAACTTTAATAAGAATATGATTTCTTCTTCTCTTTGTGAACACTGCAGACTGTTCATCTCAGTAGAAACTCATCATTTTATAGACTAGAATTTATAAATAACAGTGTTAATATCTTTATCACAATCAGATTCTTAGTACAGATTATATTATTCTAACTTATTAGAATTTACAGTATAAAAGTCATGTCTCAGCTTTCACAGATATCTTATCTGCTAAGATAATTCTTAAGTGAACTTATTCATCTTATCAGAATATTCTTATCACTGAATCTTGAATCAGAGCTTATAATCTCACTTCTCTGAGTCAATAATTTCTTTAATCTGATATTCTCTTTCACTCTCTAGTACTTTATAAATAGAGTGATGAGTCACAGAATTCTCTTCTAAGAACTTCTTATATTTATAAAGTAAAGAGACATAATAAATATTATATATTTATAACTCAGATGACAGTTTTAATCTGTAGAACTGTGAGCTAACTTTCTTTATAATCTTATAAGACTCTGTTTATAAGAGATTCAGCTTCTTACTAGATCTCTGTATAATAATGTTTTCTAAACTCAGTCAGACTCTATTATCTTTCTTAAAACTCTTTATAATGTACTTGAAGTTATAGTATCTCTTCTAATACTCTTAAGTCTTTCTCAAGAATTCACAGACTTTCTTATGAATATTCTGAATTCTCTCAGCCTGTTCACAGGCATCATAACACTCTATAGTGTACTCTTACAGATTCATCAAGATCATTCACAGATAAGTTTCAGTGAGTATCTTAAAGAGAGTTTTATCTGTACTGATATGTTTTGAGTTATTGTATATAAACTCTGTGAGTGATAATCAATGCACTCAGTTATTCTAATTATAATTAATAAAGCACTGCAGATACTATTTTAATATACTCATTAGATATTCTATCTGATTATCTGTCTGTTGATAAAAAACTGTGCTTAGATCTCATAAGATCTTTAGTATAGTTATCAGATCAGATCAGAACTTCTCTATAAAGATTAATTCTCTATCTAAGATAATGTTTACAGATAATTCATATAATTAAATCATATCACAGATAAAGATATGAGTCAAATTCTTTGACTTCAAGTTCTTATAAGTGAGTATAAAGTGTGCTATCTTAGTGAAGTGATTTACTATCATCAGCACACTGTCAAAGCAGGTATTATATATATTCTTACTTTCAGAGAGACTTATAAGAGTGTTCATTTCTAGCTGTTCTCAAGATTTCTGTGAGATAAATAGAGAAGTAAGTTCTTTATATAATCTGAACTGTACTATCTGTGAATTCTGATAAATAGTATAAGAATTTACTATCTTCTTCATAAGTTCTTATATCTTCAGTCAGAAGTATTTTCTTATAAGTAACTCATGAGTTCTAGTATCTGTAAAATTGCTTACTAGAGAAGAGTCATGATACCTTTTAATAAGTTCTATGTATAGAAACTCATTTATAGGTATATAAATTCAGTTCTCTCTTTATAAGAGATTATTTAAGTCTCTTCAATTCTTTATTTCTGCAGAATTGATTCCTGCTGTGAGCAGTTTCTAAATATACTAAATATATTTATTCTTCAGTTGCAGTTCAGACAATCTGAATAGAAGATCTTATAAAGACTTATACTCTGTTTCTTCTTATATCAGATCTTCTGCAGTGCTTCTCAAAGTCTGCAAACTCTTCAGATTATAGATACTCTCTTCAAGAATTCTCACAGAGATTCTCAAAGTATTGACTCTCAGTATTATAAAGAGTAATTATACAGACTTCTTCTCTCTCTTCTCTCTCTTCTCTTATAAGAGATTGAGAGACTCTTCAGTCAATCTCTTTATAACACTCAGTCTGAGTATTCTGTAAAGCTTTTCTATCTTCTCTAGTCTCTCTATATCTATTATTCTGATCTTCTTAACATAGTCTGATCTATGAGAGAATTCATTCACTGAGTTCTTAGTTTTCTTAATATATTCTATCTTAAATCAGAACTTATTCAGTCTCTGAGCTCAGTGAATCTGCTACTGTGAGAGTTTCTTGATTAAAGTAAACTGTTATAAGTTATTATAATTAGTTCTAATAGTAATCACTGTTATAAGACTCTTAAAATAGTGATATCAGTGATGAAAGAATTACACTATTATGAGAAGCTTCTAATTATAAATGTTATAATTGATCTCTGCAGATTATATCTTCTATAAGAAAAAGATCACTGAAACTCAGTTCTCATTTAACTATAGTTATAAGACTATTTCTGAAATTATAAAGAAGAAGATATCTGTCTTCAATCTGATTAAGAGTAAGAGATCAAAGTGAAACAGTATTACTATATCTATGAATATCTATTTCAATCTTATAAAGATCTTATAAGCTTCTGAGATAAGAAAGTTCTCACAGTTCTCTCTTCTTAATAATCTTTTTATTCTTTATTTATGAGATAACTTCTTCTTTTTTTCACTCTTCAGTATATCTGTAAGAGTTAAGAAGATTCTCATGAATGCAAAGATAAATCATCTATAGAAATTTATAAAGCTCAGAAAGATCTGAATCTTATAAATACTAGTTAACTTCAGTCATAATAGAATAGTCTTAATCTATGAAGATTTTATCTGAATATCATCTACAGTGATTATATATTCTAGAAAATTAATCTGACAGTTACTGAAGTTACACTTTACAAGCTTAATATACAGTTCTGTCTCATCTAAGATCTTTAACACACTTTGTATATACTCAGTGTGTTCTTTCTTCTTTATAAAGTATATTATCACATCATTCAGATATATTATTATAAAGATATTCAGATATATATGAAGTATTTTATTAATGAAAGACTGAAATGCTGTGAGAATATTAGTCAAATCAAAAGACATCACTAGATATTCAAATAATTTCAGTGCAGTTTTAAAGACAGTCTTTTATTCATTCTCAGACTGTATTTACAGCTGTGTATATATATTAATCATATTCAGTTATATGAATATGGCAGCTTCTGTAAGATGATTAATCACATTCTCAATCAGAGATAGAGAATAGTAACTCTTTATTATCTTGAAGTTTAGATTATAATAGTTTACATATAATCTGAGATCTTTATTCTTCTTCTTTATAAATATCACAGAGGCTTCTGTGAAGATCTGTGAAGATTGAATAAAGTTATTCTTCAGATTCTTCTTTATATAGATCTGTAAGATCTTTATCTTATAATAAGAGAGCTTATAGATTAATTCTCAGAAGGATTTCTATTCTTCTATTAAATCTATTATCAGATTCTTCTTATAATGAGAAGAAAGCTTAGTTATCTTAGCTGAACTGAACATCTCTGCAAGATCTCAGTATTTCTCTGATATTTAAAGCTCAGTTTTCATGACTGCAAAGTTCTCAGATATTTGTAAAGTTATTATATAGATAAGCTTATCTTCTCTAATTAACTCTACAGTATTAACTGATTCTATCTTTATAAGTAAGTCTATCAACACTGATTGAAAGTATAAACCTGACTTACAGACAGCTATGTGTGAATTATGTCTTTGAAGTGATATAAGTCTCAAGTACATGTCATCTGTGATATCTGTAATAATTATAGTTTTTACAAATCTTCTTCAGATTCTGAAGAGATCTTATAATTCAAAGATAACTCTTATAAGTCTTTTAGCTCTCAGATCTGAGTTCTCACACTCTGCTTATTATAAGAGCAGATTCTCAGTTTTCATCACTCAGCTTATTTACTTCATGAGCTTTAGAGACACTACAGTGACCTGAAATTCTGAGTTTATTAATACTTTTCATACTTGCAGAGCAGCAGTATTATAATACAGTCTCTCTCTATAAGTAAGCATTTTCATTGAAGAAGTAACAGATTCAGATGTCAGTTTTAAGACTCTTAAGAAGGCTGTTGCTGACTCTGTCTATAACTTCTTAAATTTCTATTTTGATTTATCTGAACAGTTTGTACAGAGATATTCTGATTTAGAATAGATAAAGTAGAGACTCTTTTTCTTAATCTCTCTATTATACACTCTATTTATAAAAGCTTATGAAGCTCTCTCTCTCTACTCAGCAGTTAGATATGAATCTCTCTATATCTTATTATCTTTTTCTAATAAATCTGTTCTCTGTTATTCTGATTCTTACAGAGTCAGTTGATAATTCACTCTTCACAGATCTATGACTCTTATAGTAATCTGTAAGTAGTGAATGAGAGTTATCAGTTTCTTCAGAGTCAAGAGCTTAGAGTCTTACTTAATAAGCTTATTCTGTATATCTTTATTCAGTCTCTTTATAAATATTATTATTCAGATCTTATTTCAGAACTCTGTTTTTACAGATCTTAATTTATATTATAATTCTATGAAGCACTATGAGTAGTCTTTATCAGATTTCTCACCTCTTTTTCTAATATTGATAATTGTAGTTCAGATGTTCTCTGTTCAGTTTATAGAGTCTCTTAACTTATTCTCTAGATAGATCTTGAAAACAGATTAGTGAGATCTCTCATGATTATTCTCTAGATAGTTTAGTCAGTTCTTGACTTCAGTGTAGTAGAGATCTGTTATCATATAGATGACAGCTTCTTCATCTTTCATATCACACAGCTGAGCTTGTGAGTTAATTTCAAATACAAACTTATAAAAGCTTTTATAGATTATGATTCAGTAAGTAATCTTAAGTGATCACAGCTTAAGAAAGTTTCTTTTCAGTTCACAGATATTTCTAAAGATTATGTTTAAAAACTCAGTTTAAGAGTGTTTACAGATAGTAAGCATTTCTTATAGAAAAATAGCTTGATTCTGTGAGAGATGCTCAAGAATATTCTTCACTGAGATTGATTTATTTATAAGTTCAGAGAGTTGCTCTGTTACAGATGTAGAGAATAATATCTTATAAGTGATTGATAAGTTCTCTGAGACTTCTTTTATAGAGATTATTCATAATTCAGATGACTGCTTCTGAGTGTCTGCAGTAGAGTTCACAGAGATTGAAGTATGTAGTTTCTAATTCTTTCAGTTATAATGAGCAGTTACTGACTGACTGAGCTTGAAATATAAGAATAAGTGCTCACAGATGATTATTCAGATGTTTGCAGCTTGACATAATATATACTGTTAACTACTAGAAGTATTCACAGTAGAAAAGATAAAATGTAGAGATCAAATGTATATTAGTATTCAAAGCTGAGTTATGAATAGTATTCATGAACTTCAGTCTATATAGTTGTGTGTAGTCAAGGGCTGCTAACTCTATTAGTTACGCGAGAGATAGAAATAGAGATAAAGAATTCATGAGAAGCGGGATTTCTTACATAATATAAAAACCTCTTATAAATTATAGCATTTTTAATATCTTCTGATACATTTGAAACTGTTTAGAAAGTAACATGACATAGAAAAAGAAACAAAGTCTTAAAAATAGATACAGTAGATAAAAAAGAAAAGAAAAGAAACTGTAAGAAAAGATAATTCTAAATCTGCTATTTCAAAACCTGCTTAAAATTTTGAAAATACTCAGAAGAAAAATGCTCATACTTCTCTTTATAAGAAAGAAGAGAAAAAAATGTGAAAAGAAAAACACTTTTAAATCTTCAGAAATAGAAGACTTATTCTCAAAGTCTTAAATCAGAAGATCTTGCAAAGAAACAAGTTAAACTTAAATCTCATTTTCAGAATTAGAAATGAAATTAATCAGTAGTTCTTTTCTTAGTTAATGACTGATATTAAAGTTCAAAAATCAGTTATAGCTTCAATTGAGTTATCTTTCTTTGAAAATTTCATTATTCTGACTACAATACCTGAATTCAGTACAGAATTTCTCTTTTAAAATGAGAATCTCTGAAAATCAGTAATAGAATCTTTGTTAAACATAACAATTCTATCTAAGAGAGATGAAAAGTGAGATAAATTCATTCTTCATAATATTTTAGTTGAAATTTTTGACTGTGGGAAAGAAATACTACTTCTCAAAAATTAATTAGAAGAATACAATTCTATTCAACTGAGAAAAAAGTCTGTATAACTAAATGCAATTAAGTTCAGATAAAGTAGAAGAAATGCCTCTGTTCTAGTATATATAAAGACACTTGAACAATTAAAAAACTCTGAAGTAAGAGTGACACATTTGAAAATGAGAGTTCATGAATACAAAGACTCAAGAATGAATCTCAAAGCATAAACACAGTGTTTAAACTGTTAAAGATATGAACACTTTACAATCTCTTATTTCAGAGACTCAAAAATGTATATTCTATGCTAGAGATTATAAAACTAGTGAGTATAAATGTGAAATATGTTTAAAAAGAGATAAAATATGTTAATATACTCTGCTTAAATACTCTAATTGTAAAGAAAAATATACATCTAGCTTAAAAGAATGCATGTTTACTTCAAGAACTCAAAAGAACTGAAGAAAAGATCAAGCTCAAAGTTAATCTAAAACTGAAGAGAACAGTCAAGTCAGTAAATCTATATCTACAAGCTTATAAAGAAGAAACTCTTAACTATTTAAATCTTCAAACTTCAATTCTTCAGTTAAATGTAAATAGAATTTGAATTCTTAAATATCTGTTTAGATTAGAGAATTGAGAAATAACTCTGATAATAAACTAGATAGAATATAAGCAGTTAAGATTCCTGCTTTTTAAAATAGTTATAATTCACTATCTGATAATAGTGATTAGATTCTACTCTATCTCTACTCTTCTTTAGTATGAATATACAATAAAAATAATAAAAAAATTTAAAAACTCTTTAAAAATCACATTTATTCAAAATAATGTGAATAGAAACTTAAATTGTATTTATTCTTATCTTCAAATTGTATTTAAATAAAAGATTAATTTTATACTTCTTCAGAAACTGAATTTTAATACTGAGTAAATATACATCATTTCTTTTCAGCTACTACTACTTTTTATCTCAAAAGTCTGAGATAAAGTCAAGAGTAGTGATCTATGAAAGAAAGAGATTAAGATATTAATTTAATCTAAGATTTAATATCATATCTAACTCTGATATTCTAGTAAGTAATATTATAGATAAAGAGAATAAGTTTAATACTATACAACTTATAAATATCTATAATGAAAAGTCATTGAAGAAAAATAACAATATCTGAATAATTAATAGAGGATTTCTGAATATAACTTCATTAAGAAACTCTATAATTATAGAAGATTTCAATGCATATCATCTCTGATGAAATTCAGAATGTAAAAGAGCAGTAAGAGCAGATAATCTGATTAAATAAATCTTTGAACATTTAATAGATTTAGTTAACAAGTCTGATCAATAAACATTCTTTAGAAAAGATATAAAACAGAAATCTATTATAGATTTAATCTTCATATTATAAAATCTAATTGAAAAAAGACTTGTAAACTGATTTATTAATTCAAATAAGACATTAGAATCAGATCATGATATTATTTAATTTAATATTAAACTGAGTGAAAAATAAATAAGTGAAAATTCTCTTCTCTCTAATCAATACAACTTTGAAAAAGCTGATTGAAAAGTAGTTGAAAAAAGTATAAAACTGCTAAAATCTGAAAAGCAGAGTAAGCTTTATTGAAATCTCAGTCAAGATATCTCAAATAAAATATATAGAATAGAGTAAAACTGATTATATTCATTATTCTAACAAGTATTAGAGAAAATATTTCAAAGAAAAAGTCTTCTGAGTATTTCAAATCTTGATAAAATGAGAATATTATATTTAAAAGAAAATAATTAGTCACTACTAGAAGAGATTGAAAGAATGATATAATATCTAATAAAGAGTTCAAAGCTATCAGAAATGAATATTTTTCAGATATTAAAAGAGTTAAAACAGACTGCTGAAACAAATTTCATAAAGAAGTATAAGAAAAAGAAGTTTTTAAAGTCTTTAACAATACTAAAACAAGAAGTGTAGTAAAACTTTCAGTCTTAGAATATAAGTTTTAGAATAAATCATGTATAGTAAATTCTTTTGAGAAAAAATATCAACCTTTTATAAGAATTCTCTTTCAAAACTCATCAGATTCAGATTCATAGAAAGAGAATATATATCTTTATAACTATATTAATAAAAATAACTGGAAATAATCTGAACTTATATAAGATAAACTAGAGTTAGCTATCTTCTCAAGTTTAATTAAAACTGCTGCAGGGCCTGATTCAATTAATCACTTAATTATTTAAAATATATATTTCTACTTAAAGAATAAATATTTTGAGCTTTTTTTCAATCTCTTACAGAATAATTATTATTCTGAATACTGAAGAGAAGTCACTGAAGTCATTCTTATAAAATTTAATAGAAAAGCTTTAATTTCTAAGTTATATAAAGTAATATCTTCATTGAACTGTCTGAGAAAGATTTTAGAAAGGATAATAGCTACTAAACTATCTTTTATAAGCTTTATTAGTGATTCTCTTCTATTTATTGAATAAATAAGAGATAGAAAATAATATTCTATAATTAACACTGTTCTCTCAGTTATTTATAACATTTAAATAGTAAAGTATGAAGATCTGGTCTTAACTACAGTTTTTATTAATATAAAGAATACATTTAATTATGTTTCAAAGTCAAAGATGATTTGAACTTTGAAGATATAAAAACTATTACTTTCTCTAATAAAATGAGTTAACTATTTTATATTTAAAAGAATCATGTAATAATTCTTTAATAAAATGAAATAAGATAAGACTGAGATAAAAATAGAAGTACTGTAAGAATTCTCAATCTTATCTGTTTTATTTACAATATACACTGTATATCTATTTAAGAATAGAGAGATAAAAATAGTGAGATCTTTAAGTTATATAAATAATATTGATCTAGTCTACAGTTTAAAAACAATCAAAGAGAATTTAGAAGTGATTGAAAAAGCAGTAAAGAAAATCTTTATTAGAGCAGATATCAATTAAATTCAATTTAATATGAATAAAACTAAGTAAATTCATTTTTTCTTCAGATTTAATAAGAAAAAACTATATCTAACTCTTTTAAATAAAGAGATTAAACTCAGTTTGAATATTAAATGATTAGAAGTATGATTAAACTTTAAGTTAAATTTTAAATATTATATTCAACAAAGAACTATTAAGATAGAAAGACTATTAAATAGTATAATCAGACTATTAAATACAGAGAGAGATCTATCTTTTCAGAAGATAAGATAGTTATATATAGTCTGTATCATCTCAGTAGCTGATTATAAAGTTCAAGTTTAATAAAATAATTAAGAAAATTTCACTGAACTCTTTCAAAGTTTATAAAACAGAGCTTTGAGAAGAATTCTAAGAGTATTTAAATCATCTTCTATTAAAGCAATAAAAATTTAAGCTTCAATTCTTCTCTTTGCTATTAGATTTGAAAAGACCTGTATGAACTATACTCTGAGAGTTATAAAGATAAACTCAAATCATATAATCAGAGAAAGAGTCTCTTCTTCATTTCTGTGACGGGCTTCACCCGATCAATTATATAGACTATTTTATTACACTTCATAGACTTCTATTCTCCCGCCCCGAAGCTCTGATTCTCGGTCGCTGATCCTCAGCTGAAAAACATCAGGAATTTCTATTCTTCCGCCTCAAAGCTCCACCGCGTACGCATATAAATATTCACTCTTATCACTGATTTTCACACTTTCTCTTTCTTTTCCTTCTCTAATGTTTTTCACTTTTGTATTATAAGACCTATAAATATCATATCAATCTATTCAGTATAGGCCTCTTACACTTGGAAAATGTTCATTATCTTCTCATTAGAAATGATTACCTACTGAGATATCTGAATGTGTAACAATGCATAAGAAGTAGAGAAATAATTAATCAGTTAATTAGATACTGAGTCTCAATCAGTTAAGCAGACACTGAGTTTCTAGATAGAAGCTTACTCATCAGTTATTCTGACTCTCTAACAAGATCTTATAAAGAGAATATCAGTGAAAGATTTGAGAGTTCTGATATCTTAGATATATGAGATATTTATATGATTACACTTTTTCAGATTTCATAGATATCACACATCTGATGAACAATATAGCTATGTCTACTGATAATATAAGAGAACTCTTAAATATGAGTATAGACACAGTATCACAATAACTTTAAGCAATGTTAAAATTATAATAATAACAGATAGCTGATATGAATACAACTTAATAATATCAATACAAAGAAATTCAATAATTATCTCAATAAGAAATCTCTACATAGATAATTTCAATATCAACAGAATTAAATATGAATATAATGTAAATATCAAAGAAATACTTATTATTATTATTATTATTATTCTTCAATTATAGATGTATACAGTCATAGACTATGATATTTATCTGAGAACTAAAAGTTCTCAGAGTTTTTCTAATATCTATAGAGTTAACTAGACTGACTGTATGACCGTGTCTGAGATCAGAATCAGAATTTTTGATAGTTTCATTATTAATTCAACTAATCTCATTACATAGCTTTAACATTAGATAGTAGTTTCATACTGTCTCAGTGAAACTTACTGTCTACTCTTATCACATTTTTCAAATGAGATTATGATTTTCACTTCTCAATTTAAATTATTTTGATTACTTTAAATGACTTTAAATCTCATTTAAGTGTTATCAAAAAGTGTTACTTTTTAAAAAATTAAAAATAGTCTAAAAAAAACCTTAAAATATCTAAAAATAGTAACTTTATTTCAAGAATGAGACTAAATGAGATTAAATAAGATCACTTTCTCATTTTTTTCAAGTCATGGTTTCATTTTGAAATCTGATATATAGTCACTTTGCATGTTTTTTTAATGACTAGTCCCAGCGGGATTCATGTCAAGAAATGTATGAGATTAGACTAAATGAAATTAAACATGAAATTCATGATTCCGGCGGCCAGTCTACTTCTGAAGAAGTCACTGATTAATGTCAATGAGAAGTGTGTATCAACTGTAATTAATCAGAACATATTGCTTTCAACTACTAATCAGTTTACATATCTTCTCACTTAAAGAATGAATCAGTGTCAGTCTGTGTCAATCATGTCATATTGAAGAAGAATTCAGAAGATGACTATGAGAACATCTCAATGAAACAGAGAAAAGATTAGCTTCTGTTCAAATTCATAAACAGAAGCTTGAAGAGATCAGATAATCATAATTTAAAGAGAAAATAATAATAAATGTGATTCTTATATCTACTGTGATAGATAATATATATAATATGAAAGTCATGATAGACAGCAGTCTATGTTACTATGTAATAATTAAATCTTCAGTTATAAGCCACTGTAACCTTCAGTATATAGACCGGCCGTCAGAATCATGAATTTCACATTTAATTTCATTTAATCTGATCTCATACATTTCTTGATGTGAATCCCGCTGGGACTAGTCATTAAAAAAACATGCAAAGTGACTATATATCAGATCTTAAAATGGAACCATGACTTGAAAAAAATGAGAAAGTGATCTTATTTGATCTCATTTAGTCTCATTCTTGACATAAAGTTACTATTTTTAGACATTTTAAGGTTTTTTTTAGACTATTTTTAATTTTTTAAAAAGTAATGCTTTTTGATAACACTCAAATGAGATTTAAAGTCATTTAAAGTAATAAAAATAATTTAAATTGACAAGTGAAAATCATGATCTTATTTGAAAAATGTGACAAGAGTAGACAGTAAGTCTCACTGAGACAGTATGAGACTACTATCTAATATTAAAACTGTGTAATGAGATCAGTTAAATTAATAATAAGACTATCAAAAAATCTGATTCTGATCTCAGACACGGTCACACGGTCAGTCTATACATGACTTATATATAACTGAATATCTGAGTCATGAATAACTGTATTAAATAATCTCTCAAGAATTCTACTAATCTGAGATATCAAACAGCATCAGATACTTTATTCAAAACTATAACTATTATTTCCCTATCATCTTATGAAAGAACTGTAGAAAAGGTCTACTGAAACTACTTAATATTCTTCATAGAATCTGATAAGATATAATAATTAACTTCACTATCAATCTCTCTGAGAGTAAGAGTTGTAAGAATATTCTGATTATTATTAACTAATTGAGTAAAGATATGATGTTAAAATCTTGTAATAAGATAGATACTGAATAAGTTACTGAAGCTTTTCTATAAAGCTCATTTTATCAGATATATAAATTACTGAGATCTATAGTATCAGATTAAGATCATTAATTCATGAGCACTCTCTGAATAAGAATCTGTCAAGTTCTCAAGATTATATACTGTTTATTAACTATCTATCACTCTGAGACTGATAATGTATCAGAACAGATAATTCAGACTATAAAGAATTATCTTTATAAGTTCTATAACTACTTATAAGATGATTGATATAATCTTCTTCTACATATAGAAATTACTATTAACAGCTGAGATACTATCTCAACAGATATAAGTCTGTTCTTTCTTACACATGATTATCACATGAAAGTATTAAATCTTCTAGAAATCATACATTTCACACTGAATCTCTGCAGTTCAATTCAGATTACTGATAATATAGTAATAAAGCTCTGAGATATCTGTGACTGAGCAGAGATCTTCATAACAACTATAAAACAAGATTAAGAGAATTAAATTAATATTCACTGAGATCTCATTAAGTAATATAAGACAGAAGACTTAGTATGATTAAATCTTAAGAATATATAAATTACATATTCATCTCATACACTGAATTATCATTATACTAAGTATAAAGTGATAAAAGTTCTAGATAGTTATAACTATTATCTTGACACATTATCAGAGATTCATAATATCTTTCATATAAGCTTGCTCTGCTGTGCTGTCACTGACTCATTCTCTTCTCAACTGACTTCTGACTGACAGCTGTCAGAGATCATAGAAGAAGATAATAAGCTTGAGTGAGAGATTGAGAATATTCTCAATAAGAGATTTCACAGCCGCAGCTGACAATATCTTGTGAAATGAGTCAGTTATAATCAGTCAATCTGAACTCTGAGTTCTGCACTATCTGAGACTGCAGTTCTTGACTGATGAGAACTATGCATGATCAGGGAAGAGAGAGGCTAATATGACAGGCTATACTCAATCAATCATATAGACTACTTCATTACACTTCATAGATTTCATGAGAAGCTTCAATTCTCAACAATTCTCAATCACTGATTCTCAGCTGCTATGAACGCGTATAAATTCTCCCGCCCCGAAGCTCCACCGCGTATGCTACTACATACATGTATAAATATTCACTTCAATCACTGATTCTCACACTTTCTCTTTTCTTTTCTTCTTTAACATTTTTCACTTTATTATATAAGATCTATAAATATTATACCGATCTATTCAGCGTAGGCCTCTTACAGTCAGATTGAGAAGAATAATATATAAGTGAAACTTGATGTTAATGTTTTGAAACATTAAAAATAGGCAGGGTTTTCATGAATATTACTCTTTAGATATCTTCAGAATTACAGATTCAGAATCTTTCAAAATTAAGAAGATTGATGCATATGATCAAGTCTCTTTATCTTACAATTTATATGATAATTTGACCTGGGGTTGTGATGTGATAGAGGTGAATGAGAGATAATTTCACACAGAAGTTTCAAATGAAGTCTGGTTCATATTTGACTGAATAACTTCATCATCACATGAGGTATGCAGTCAGTGATGAGGTCAAAATGCTTGTATAATCAAGGGCTTTTCAATGAATCTATCAGCGGGTTCTTATTCGAAAAATTGAGCGAGTTTGTGATGAAGTGATTTGATATACATGATGAAATCATTGTATAATGCATAGTGTATTATAATATACTCAAGATTTCTATTAAAATTGCAAAATAAATACTTTTTTAAGTGAAATATATTATTAAATCTTTGTATATAAAATTTGAAATATTCATGTCTAAATTTCAGTTAAATTATAAATGATAATATTTTCTTTTTATATTTTATTGAACAGAATTTTCACTTGAGTTTTATTTCAAATCTTGAATATTATACACTTTTCTTTTGATTTCTTCAGTTTTTATTTTACTTTTTTAAATAAAACTCTTTTATTCTTCTCTTTATAAAAGATCAAAACATCATTTTTTAAATAAAAATACTTAATTATGAATCTTTTTTTACAGTTAAATCAACTATTTAATTATCACAGATATTTATATAAATAAGTACTTAATATAAATAAATTCATATTTTTTTGAATTTTATTTATTAAATTTAAAATTAGTTTAAAATTTATTTAATCACTATAAACCTAACTATTTTTAAGTCTTTATATAGTAGTTTAACTGTTTGAAAATATTTATACTTCTTTTGAATTAGCTTTTTTATAAAATTATTGTAACGTGCTGCGCCTGATCAATTATATAGACTATTTCATTACACTTCACAGATTTCTGCTAAAGCTTCGATTCTCAGTTGTCAATTCTTAGCTGAAGAACTCATGAAATTTCTATTCTTTTGCTCTGAAGCTTTATCTCATACATATATAAATATTCACTCTGATTGCTGATTTCTGCACTTTCTCTTTTTCTTCTTCTCTAATGTTTTTCACTTTTATTATATAATATCTATATAGTAATACTGATCTATTCAGTGTAGACCTCTTATACTTAGAAAATGTTCATTATCTTCTTATTAGAAACAATTACTTATTGAGATATCTAAATATATAACAATGTGTAAGAAATAAAGAAATAAACAATCACTTAAGTAAACACTGAGTCTCTAAATAGAAGCTTGCTCATCAGTCACTTTGATCTTATAACAAGATTTTACAAGAGAATGTCAGTGAAAGATCTGAGAGTTCTGACATCTTAGATATATAAGATATTCATATAATTACACTTTCTCTGATTTTACAGATATCATACATCTGATAAATAATATAGCTATATCTACTAATAATATAAGAGAACTCTCAAATATGAGCATAAACACAGTATCACAGTGACTTTAAGCAATGTTAGAATTACAATAGTAATGAATAGCTGATATGTATGCAACTCAATAACATTAATATAATAATTATCTTAACTAAAAACCTCTGTATAGATAATTTCAACACTGACTGAATCAGATATAAACATAATATAAGTGTTGAAGAAATATCTAAATACTCTTACATATTTCAATACTTCTGATCTTACTCTCTATTTATCATGTAGGCTGACTGTGTGACCGTGTCTGAGACCAGGATCAGATTTTTTGATAGTCTCATTATCAATTCAACTGATTCCATTACACAGTTTTAATATTAGATAGTAGTTTCATACTGTCTCAGTGAGACTTACTGTCTACTCTTATCACATTTTTCAAATAAGATCATGATTTTCACTTCTCAATTTAAATTATTTTTATTACTTTAAATGACTTTAAATCTCATTTAAGCATTATCAAAAAGTCTTACTTTTTAAAAAATTAAAAATAGTCTAAAAAAAACTTTAAAATGTCTAAAAATAGTAACTTTATGTCAAGAATAAGACTAAATGAGATCAAATAAGATCACTTTCTCATTTTTTTCAAGTCATGGTTCCATTTTAAGATCTGATATATAGTCACTTTGCATGTTTTTTTAATGACTAGTCTCAGCAGGATTCACGCCAAGAAATGTATGAGACCAGACCAAATGAGATCAAACGTGAAATTCATGATTCCGGCGGCCAGTCTATCATCATGAAGATTGAAAATACTTGTGAAACTAAGTGTAGATAAAGATGTTATCAGTTCATTAACTAATCAAGATTGATATATCAATAATCAATTGAAAGATCATATGAAACAGAAATTTCATTCATGAATAAAAGCATATGAATCAGTGTTATATACATCTGAATCTGATAACATTATTAGATATCTTGATATTCTGTTCAGAGACACTGCTATGCAGCAGAAAGTATTAGATTAATTACAGAGTATTTAATAGAGAAATACTTCTCTTACAACATTTATCTCTGACTTTAACACTAAGATCTTAGAAGCAGGTAATCAATTTTGACAGAATTGAATAAAGATTAGTATGCTTAAAAAGATACTAACTTTCAAACTTTTACAAGTTCTTATAAGTGTAGATAAAGACCAGACTTATAAAGACTTCTGTATATAACTTCAGACATTGAATAACTATCTTATCAAGCTTAAGAGTATAGAGAATAGTAGCAGAAGATATTATATCTTAGTCACTCATACATCTGCATCAAAAAATAATAATAATGCAGATGACATGAATTGAATAGACTTAAATATCTATGTATAAACAAGAATCTCTGCTGTCTAAACAAGCTTTCAAGTCTCTGAAATTGCTTCTGAAGAAGTTGCTGATTAATGTTAATAAGAAGTGTGTATTAACTGTAACTGATCAGAATATATTGCTTTTAACTACTAATCAATCTACATGTCTTCTCACTTAAGAGAAAGATCAACACTGACAGTTTATATCAATCACATTATATTAGAGAAAGATTCAGAAGATAACTATGAGAACATCTCAATGAAACAGAGAAAAGATTAACTTCTACTCAAACTTGCAAGCAGAAGCTTAAAGAGGTCAGATAATAATTATTATTATTATTATTCTTCAATTATAGATGTATGCAGTCAGAGACTATGACATCTACCTGAGAACTTTTAGTTCTCAGAGTTTTTCCTATATCTGTAAAGTTAACTATTATACATTCATCAATTTCAGATATGCAAAATCAGAAAATTTCAGCTCAGAATATAAAAACTATTTACAAATTGCAGTATTTTAACATCTTCTGATACTTTGAAACCATTTGACAATATCATGAGGAAAGAAAAGAGAACACAGTCTTAAAGATAGACACATTAAATAGATAATAATAATTTAAAGAGAAAATAATAATGAATATAATTCTTATATCTACTGTAATAAATAATATATATAATATGAAAGTCATGATAGACAGCAGTCTATATTACTATGCAATAATTAAATCTTCAGTTGTAAGACACTGCAATCTTCAGTGTATTCTCTTATCAAAATCTCAACTTCTCACAGAATTTGATGACTTTAAAAATGTTTGTATCTGTTACATAATGAAATTAAATATAGAGGTCAGAGAATATCAATATGAAGATACTTATATATATAAAATTAATAATCTTAACTATAATTTTATACTAGAACTTATATAACTATCTGAATAAGACATCTTATTGAATGCTTGAAACAGAAGTTTAATATTCTCTAATAATAATTGAATTCATGAAGAGAATGTTCACAAGACTATAAATCTTACACAGATCTCTGTTAATACATATAAAATGCTCTGAAAGAGCTTCTGATGAAGTCACTGATAGTGAAATTATATAACAATCTACTTTATCAGTCTGATTAATATTAAAAAAGCTCTAGAAAAGTTATTCTGTGTTACAATAACAGATTCTCATATAAAACTTCTTCAATAATATTATGAATATCTAGATATCTTTCAATAAGATAATATTACAAATCTACTGTTCTTACAGAACTCAGAAGTGAATCATAGTATTAAGTTAGAAAAGAAGAATAATAAGAATTATGAATCACTATAAGACTCTCTTTATAGTATATCTTAAGATGAACTTCTTCTTCAGAAGAAGACATTTAATAATCTGCTGAATAAGAGATTTATATATATTGATAACTCTTCTGCTGCAGCTTCTATTCTCTTTGCGAAGAAATCAGATGAAGAACTTCAATTCTGTGTAAACTATTAAGAACTGAACAGATTGATATATTATCTCTTATCTCTCATCAATGAAACTCTGGTATATATTAAGTGAGCTCAATAATTTATAAAGCTAGATATTATTATCATGTTTCATAAGATTTATATTACTGAAGAAGATGAATGACTTATAGTATTCTAAATATAATATGATCTCTTTGAATAAGTAGTCACATTCTTTGAACTGACTAACACTCTCAGTACATTTCAGAAGTATATTAACTGAGTACTTCAAGATTTTCTTAATAAGTTTGTATCTGCTTATTTCAATAATATTCTCATCTTCACTCATAAGTTCAGAAAAGAATATTAAGAACACATGTAAAGAGTATTATAATAACTATAAGAAGCAGAACTACTGATAGATATAGATAAGTGTAATTTTAAAGTTAAGAGTATAAAATATTTAGATTTTATTATAGAAGCTAATAAGAGAATCTGAATGAATTCTGAGAAGATCTCTGCTATTCTTGAATAAGAGATTCTGCACACTGTGAAAGATGTATAAAGCTTCATCAGATTTACTAACATCTATCAGTAATTTATACAGAATTTCTCAGATATTACTAGACTGCTCACAGAACTCACTAAGAAGAATTCAGTATTTTAATAGTTAGTAGATACTGAAGCTGTATTCACACAGATAAAGAAGATATTTATTAATATCTCTCTACTAATAATATTTAATCTAAATCATAAGATAGTTATTAAAGTCAATTTCTTTAGCTATATTATAGAAGAAGCTATATTATAATATAATAATGAAGATATCTTATAATTATACATCTTTATATCTAAGAAACTGAGTTCTGTTGAATATAATTACAACATTTATAATAAGAAACTTCTCATAATTATACACTGTCTAGAAGAATGAGGCTCTGAACTCTGAAGTGTCTTCAAATTTGAGATAATCACAGATTATAAGAATCTCAAGTATTTCACAATCACTTATAAGCTTACTAAAGAACAGATGTGATAATCTGAGCTATTAAGCGGTTTTTATTTCACTATACACTATCACTCTGACAGTCAGAACTTGATAACAGATACTCTCTTATAATAAGAGTAAGATATATCTTTCAATGTAACAGACACTCACTGAATAAACTGAGAGTACTGACTTTTGAATCTGAAAATACTAGTTAATTATAATAAAATAACTCATAACACTATATATACTTCTCTGATTAGAACACTCTCTTCTCTTAAATCTATACTGAATGAATTATGATATACAGCAGCTTAAACTGATGAACTTCTTCAAGTGCTTATTAAAGCAGTATATCAAGAAGCACTCTGATTTCTCTCAGAACTATGTATAAGAATCAATATCTCAGAATACTTAATCAATAATAATAACACTCTGCAATTCTGTGAATAATACTGAGTCTCTCAGTCTGAACTCTTATATACTCAGATAATACAAGAGATATATGATTTATATATAACTGATTATTCAGATTGTGAACAACTATATTAAATAATCTCTTAAGAGTTCTACTGATCTGAGATATTAAACAGTATCAGATATTTTATCTGAAACTGTAATTATTATTCTTCTATTATCTTATAAAAGAACTATAGAAAAGATCTACTGAAATCACTTAATATCTCTGATAGAATCTGATAAGATATAGTAATTAACTTTACTATTAATCTCTCTAAGAGTAAGAGTTGTAAGAACATTCTGATTATTATTGACTGATTGAGTAAAGATGTAATATTGAAATCTTGTAATAAAAGAAATATTAAATAAGTCACTGAAGTTTTCTTACAGAGTTCATTCTATCAGATATATAACTTACTGAGATCTATAGTATCTGATCAGAGCTGTTAATTTATAAGTACTCTCTGAATAAAAATCTATCAAGTTCTCAATATTATGTATTATTTATTAACTCTTTATCACTCTGAGACTGATAATATATCAGAATGAATAATTCAGACTATAAAGAACTATCTTTATAAGTTCTATAATTATTTATAAGATGCTTGATATGACCTTCTTCTATATACAGAGATTGCTATCAATGATTAGAATGTTATTTCAACAGATATAAGCTTATTCTTTCTTATACACAGTTATTATATAAAGATATTGAATCTTCTAGAGATTATACATTTCACACTGAATCTCTGCAGTCTGATTCAGATCACTGATAATATAGTAATAAAGCTCTTGAATATTCATGACTGAACAGAAGTCTTCATAACAAGCACTAAATAAAATTAAGAAAATTAAATTAATATTTATCAAGACTTCACTGAGTAATATAAGATAGAAGATCTAATATAATTAAATCTTAAGAATATATAGATTATACACTCATCTCATACATTGAATTACTGTTATACTAAATACAAAGTGATAGAAGTTCTAGACAGTTATAACTATTATCTTGATATATTATCAGAAATTCATAATGTCTTTTATATAAGCTTACTTTATCACACTATTACTGACTCATTCTCTTTTTAACTGACTTTCAACTGACAGTCATCAGAGATTATAGAAGAAGATAATGAACTTAAATAAGAGATTAAAGATATTCTTAATAAGAGACTCTGCAGCTGCAGCTAGACTGACCGTGTGACCGTGTCTGAGATAGACTGGCCGCTGAGACCATGAATTTCATATTTGATCTCATTTGATCTGATCTCATACATTTCTTGACATGAATCCCGCTGGGACTAGTCATTAAAAAAACATACAAAGTAACTATATATCAGATTTTAAAATGAAATCATGACTTGAAAAAAATGAGAAAGTGATCTTATTTGATTTCATTTAGTCTCATTCTTGAAATAAAGTTACTATTTTTAGATATTTTAAGGTTTTTTTAGACTATTTTTAATTTTTTAAAAAGTAATACTTTTTGATAACACTTAAATGAGATTTAAAGTCATTTAAAGTAATAAAAATAATTTAAATTGAGAAGTGAAAATCATAATCTCATTTGAAAAATGTGATAAGAGTAGACAGTAAGTTTCACTGAGACAGTATGAAACTACTATCTAATGTTAAAACCATGTAATGACATCAGTCAAATTGATAATGAAACTATTAAAAAATCTGATTCTGGTTTCAGACACGGTCACATGATCAGTCTAGTCTGAGATTAGAATCAGAATATTTGATAGTCTTATTATCAATTTGACTGATTTCATTACATAGTTTTAAGATTATATAGTGATCTCATACTATCTCAGTAAGACTTACTGTCTACTCTTATCACATTTTTCAAATGAGATTATAATTTTCACTTCTTAATTTAAATTATTTTTATTGCTTTAAATGACTTTAAATCTCATTTGAGTATTATCAAAAAGTGTTACTTTTTAAAAAATTAAAAATAGGCTAAAAAAAACCTTAAAATGTTTAAAAATAGTAACTTTATGTCAAGAATGAAACTAAATGAGATTAAATGAGACCACTTTCTTATTTTTTCTAAGTCATGATTTCATTTTGAGATTTGATATATAGTCACTTTGCATGTTTTTTTAATGATTAGTCCCAGCAGAATTCACACTAAGAAATGTATGAGATCAGATTAAATGAGATTAAATGTGAAATTCATAGTTCTGACAGTCAGTCTAGCTGCAGCTGATAATATCTTATGAAATAAGTTAGTTATAATTATCTGATCTGAACTCTGAGCTCTGTATTATCTAAAACAGCAGCTCTTAACTGATGAGAACTACACTAGACTGACTGCTGAGATTATGAATTTTACATTTAATCTCATTTAATCTGATCTTATATATTTCTTGACATGAATTCTACTGAGATTAATTATTAAAAAAACATACAAAGTGACTATTTATCAGCTCTCAAAATAAGACTATGACTTAGAAAAAATGAGAAAGTGAGCTCATTTAATTTTATTTAGTCTTATTCTTAGTATAAAGTTACTATTTTTAGACATTTTAAGGTTTTTTTTAGACTATTTTTAATTTTTTAAAAAGTAACACTTTTTGATAATACTCAAATAAGATTTAAAGTCATTTAAAGCAATAAAAAGAATTTAAATTAAGAAGTGAAAATTATAATCTTATTTGAAAAATGTAATAAGAGTAGACAGTAAGTTTCACTGAGACAGTATAAGACTACTATCTAATCTTAAAACTGTGTAATAAGATCAGTTAAATGGATAATAAGATTATCAAATATTCTAATTCTGATCTCAGACATGATTACATAGTTAGTCTAAACTACATACAATCTCACTTCTGAAAAGAGAGAGTTAATGTGACAGACTATATCTAATTAATTATATAGACTATTTTATTACACTTTATAGATTTCTACTAAAGCTCTGATTCTCAGTCACTGATCTCTGATTAAAGAACTTATGAAATTTCTATTCTTTCATTCTGAAGCTTTATCTTGTATATATATAAATATTCACTTTAATCATTGATTTCTATACTTTCTCTTTTTCTTCTTCTTTAATATTTTTTACTTTTATTATATAAGATCTATATATTAATACTGATCTATTCAGTATAACAATTATAATTCAATCTACTTAAAAGCTTTTATTATTGTAAATAATTCAGTAATAAAAACTTTACATTTACTGTTTAAACTTTTTAAATCTTATATTATCTTCAGTATAAATAATACCTGCATTTAATTTATTCAAATTCTTATTTTTATTTTTTAAGTTATCTGAATAAATTAAGATTAATTCTTTTATACTAATTATAAAAATCTTTTTCAAATATTGTTTATATTCTTTCTCTTTAAACAGTATATTTATTTGTATATTTATGAAAGATTTCAGCTTTTTTCTCTGAATATATTTTTTCATGTTCAATTTTCTTAATATCTAAAGAAGGAAATTGATTTTTAATTAATAAATATAGTCTGTATAATTGTGAAAATGTTTTCTTTTAAAGAATTGTTTTCATTTTAATTAAGATATTTATTTTAATTCAGTTTATTTTCTTAGTTTGTTAGTGAATTAATTTTTAAATACTTATATATTAAAATATTAATAGTTTTTATTTAATATAAATAATAAATACACTTATAATATTAATATAATTTTATAGTTTATAAGTATAATTGAATAAAAAAACATTTAATTTTATTTATATTATATTACAAATCTGATTTCTTTAATACTATAATTTTTTATAAAATAATATTATATTAATTAATTTAATTATATATATATTTTTTTATATTTTTAATTTTCTCTATTACAGTTATAATCTCTCACTATTCAGTTTAATTACAGTGTTGAAATTTAGTAAAGAGAAAAAAAAGTTAGAATAACAGACTGAATGTAAGAATTTTTTTTTTTTTTTTTATTTCTTGAATAAGTTTTTACAGGTGGAGCTCTCAACAACTCAAACACGGTCCGTCTGGCCGAATTTACTTCTATCAATCAATGCCAGGGTACTCGCGGCCCCACCCGCTATCTTGTATCTCTATTATTAGGAGATAGTATATTCAACTTCATCA